>NW_027272423.1:587500-590378 GCF_040938485.1 Diadema antillarum | reverse complement strand
CCTAACCCTAACCCTAAACCCTAAACCCTAAACCCTAAACCCTAACCCTAACCCTAACCCTAAACCCTAAACCCTAACCCTAACCCTAACCCTAACCCTAACCCTAACCCTAACCCTAACCCTAACCCTAACCCTAACCCCCTAACCCTAACCCTAACCCCTAACCCTAACCCTAACCCTAACCCTAACCCCCCTAACCCTAACCCTAACCCTAACCCAACCCTAACCCTAACCCTAACCCTAACCCTAACACTAACCCTAACCCTAACCCTAACCCTAACCCTACCCTAACCCTAACCCTAACCCTAACCCTAACCCTACCCTAACCCTAACCCTAACCCTAACCCTAACCCCCCACCCTATAACCCTAGCAAATCCACTAACTCTAACCCTAACACTAACCCAACCCAACCCTAACCCTAACCCTAACCCTAATCCTAATCCTAAGCCCTAAACCCTATCCCCTAACCCTAAATCTAACTCAACCCTAACCCTAGCCCTAACCCCTAACAGTAAAACTAACTCAACCCTAACCCTAAGCCTAACCTAGCTTCCTGCCTTAACATTTGGCGCTACATTCAAATCAAATCACAAGTCGTAGCTGTCTGCCTACATAGCCATTACATGCACGTATGGAAATTTTACAGCCAGACTCAGCACATGTACGGAAATTCCCCAGCCACAGTCAAGCAGTTTCCCGCTTTAACAGTTGGCGCAAAATTCAAATATTAACAGTTGGCGCTACATTGAAATGAAATCACAATTCTTAGTTTGTGCTGCTTACAGCCAATACATACACGTATGGAAATTCCCCAGCCAGACTCAGCACATGTATGGTAGCCACAGTCAGCCAGTTTCCCGCTTTAACAGTTGGCGCGAAATTCAAATATTAACAGTTGGCGCTACATTCAAATTAAATTGCAATTCTTAGTTGTACTGCTTACATAGCCAATACATACATGTATGGAAATTCCCCAGCCAGACTCAGCACATATGATAGCCACAGTCAGCCAGTTTCCCGCCTTAACAGTTGGCGCGAAATTCAAATATTAACAGTTGGCGCTATATTAAAATTAAATCACAAGTCCTAGTTGTGCTTCTTACATGATAGCCAATACATAAAAGTAGGGAAATTCCCCAGCCAGACTCAGCACAAGTATGGCAATTCCCAGCCACAATCAGCCAGTCTAACCCTAAGTCTCGTCCTAATTGGAAGTAGTATAATTGGAATTCAAATTGTATTTCAGAATATTTCAAACCACCATAGCGGGAATTTACATCAACAGGGATATCGATAGTGCCATCCTGATTGGAAATCACAATGTTATGCGTGCCCAGTTTAAGCAGAAGTATTTTTGTGGGACAGCGATCATCATCAGGGCCTCCAACGAAGGTGTAATTTCGAGCATTGCCTCCTTATCCAGGCAGGAAACGACGAGGGTCTGAACGCATTATGTCCTCCCTAACTACCCTTTGGCTGCCTTCAGTGGGCGAATCCAAAAGTTCCTGGTTGAGAAGCCGTGCACGGGTAATGTATAATGTACTTTTTTTTTCAAATGAAATTACGTATTTGGGGTGAACATTAATACAATTGATATTGATATGAAGGTAGAAACAACATTCTTCTTGCCACAAGAGGGCATTATTGCAATTTATACATGTGCATACTAACATTATTCTTTACATTTGTTTTCCAACATTTTCTAAAAAGAAAGATTCAAAGGAAAACCTGAGAAAATGTGTAAAAAAACAATTCTAATGGTTCTTTACACGTTTTTTACACGTATTTTTTTCCTGTTTGTATTCAACATAGCCGAAGGGCCTTGGTCTCGACAACATTTGGGTAACACACTGCACCACGTCAGAAGAGGTGGAAAAAGTGATAAAAGAAACCAACAACAACCAGATCATGGTAAATGGCGAATTTTGGAGAGCGTTTGGCGAATGGATAGAAGTGAGTAAGTGAAATGTTGCAACCTACATTGTTATCCCATCCCTAACTACCCTTAAGCGTCAGTAAAATAGCATCAGAGAGAAGAAAAAATCTTTGCTAAATTGACCCAAATTTAAAATGAATTAGGTCAAAATATCACAAAGTATAACAAAGCGTGACGAAGTATGATGAAGTAAAGCGATAAACTGACCAGCTTGTATTGATTCAATAGGATTATTTCAATGATTACAATTTGTTTCTAATCCCACTTATTCAAATCCATTTTCTGTTACAAAACACCCTTCGTAAACAAGAAAGGGTGTTCCAACCGAATGCGGACATGCTAGGAGTTACTGCAATCCTGAAGGTGGCGACAGATGGCTCCATCGTTGACATTGTGAGTAAATATTCATATTTATCATTGTTTCTAAAGTTCAAATAAAAAATGTAGGTATTCAGTTATCACTTTGTTGAATAGCAGATTGGAGGTATGGAAAGAAACTTAAAGACGTCTGGAAGCAATACTAATTGGAATTAAACTTTGAAATTCACATATAAAAGACTTTACTCATGGCTTGAAAGTTCCCTTGAATATGAATGCTTAACAACGATTAGTCTTCCTTCCAGCCGCCTTCAAATTTCATGTACAAAGTCTATGGGTTTTTCTACTTAGAATATTTTTCGACTTCCCCATAGGCAATGTACATAAAATTTTAAAGACGCCTGGAGCGAAGAATAATTGGAGTTACAATTTCAAAGTCCCGGACTTAACATTTTTCTGAAGTATGAGTCCTTCAATACAATTAGTTCTCCTTCCAGACGCTTTCAAATATTTCTATGTACAAACATAAGGTAACTTAAAAAAGGGCTGGAGTAAAGACTACTTCAAGTTACACTTTCAAACTTATATATTTCGGACTTTGCACCGAACTCAAGTTTTTTCTC
>NW_027272423.1:570000-575000 GCF_040938485.1 Diadema antillarum | reverse complement strand
TTTGTTAATATTGAGACTCCTATTTTAATTTCTATCTTTTCTTTTATTTATTTAACGATTTCCATTGAGATGAAAGGATTTGAACAGAAAAAAATAATATTGTGTACTTTGTTTATCGCTATAAGTTGTTAACGTTTGGTTGACTGCATGAATTGTATCTGTAAGGTTAAAACTTCTAATATGACTCAATTCTTTGAACAACAACAATAATAACAATGATTTATCAGGTAATTATGAATCCAGGTTTTAATGTTGTTAGGTGTAACTTGACCACACACACACACACACACACACACACACAACCAAGCAAGTACAAAAACACACAACACACACACACACACACACACACACCGCAGACTTGTCAGAGGTGCAAACATTCTCTCAGTAGAATAACTTTGAGATAGACATGACAAAAACGTAGATGCAGAGACTAATTTACATCTTCTGAAAGGTTTATAAGGAAAAATGTGTGTACATCTGTTTCTCAAAGACAACACATTACATCAATCATTCGATTATTTGCAAGTCTTAAAAATATGAAATAGATATCTACGCTTTCCTTTTACAATTAAAGAGAGAGTTTGATATGCCATTATGCTTTTATCACATTGAAAGCAAATCAGCAGTAACTAAACATTATCATGATGGTAAATAAGAAATAGAAAAAAAAAGTGTAATTTACTTCCCGAGTAAAGTAGCTTACATACGTACCACAGTTGAACAAAACCCTGGGAACAAAATTTTCAATTTCAATAGAACAGAACATAATTGTGTTTTTTTTTCTGGAGATTAGCTATACTGTTACCATATCAGACCTTCGCATCAACTTTTACCTTGGAACTTCAGAACATCTACAAATTACAAATTATAAATGGCACACATAACATTTGTTATCCTTACTGTTGTTGAAGAGTAGTAAGAAGTAAATACTTGGGTAAAGAACAATTAAAAGGCAGCTGAAACGAAGGGAAAATTTGCAACAGTATTCACTTTAAACATATTTCAATAAACGTCTTATCACAACAGTGATTTGCTGTGTTGCAATACATCTGCGTTGTCTGAGAGCTCCCGGAGGGATTAGGCCCAAAATAAATCAAAATTATGCAGGAAATAAGGTTTCTATTTCCCTGGTTTTCTGAAATATGTTGACATGTTTCAATCGACATGATTTTGATTTTGAGGGAAAGCATTTACAACAATATTTGATATGAACAAGTGATAGTTTTACCTAAGTTGATAGTCATCATTTCAAAGGGCAATGAGCCCTCATCATATTTTTTTTTTCGAAATAGAATCTTTAGTTTCAAATCAATAAAAAAAAAAATCTTTCTTGTGCCTTCATAACGTGAGAATAGTCATTAACACTTCACACTTGAGTTTTGCGAGTTCTTAATTTAACTGTGAAAAATTTACCTGATCCTATATAAACAATCCGAGTTTTATTATTTTTCTTCTAGAGTTGACTGATCTAGTGCACATTCCACTCCATCTTTCATGAGATTCTGACGGGCGTGCACAGCTGTTCTGAAATTTGTCCAGTTGCTCTTTTCTCTGCGTTTGAACTGCTCGGTAGACCACTGCAGGAAAATGTAAAAGAAACGGAAGAGAATAATTAACACAAAATAAGGCACTCTGCATTTTCCATAAAAGATAGCTAGTGAATTTCAACTCTGTTTTAGTTATATTATGTGATTAAATTCTTCATTAGACATGGTTGTGTGTAACAAATCCTTTCTCACAGACCCCCTCCCCCTCAAAAAAAAAGCAAAGAAAATGAGGATGAGTATTTATGAAAGACACTCTCAATATCTATTATTCAACATCATGCAAATAACCCCTTGAGGATGTACAAGGCTGAGTGTTTGTTTTGAGAGAGAATGGTGATTATTTCATCAGTTTCCATTTTATATTGTTATTTTTTTATCGCTAAGGAATGAACTGTGAAATGTGGTATTCTCAAATTATCAGAAAGTCATCATCATGGATTCTGCCTTCTTTTCTTTTTTTTTAATAATTTTTCCAAATGCCGGCTTGTGTGGCAGTGATAATGACAAAGGTGGGGTTCATTTCTTCCCCCTTCTTCTACTTGTTTTTTTGTATGAATTAATAGGTGATCATTCAACTTGTACCTTTTATTGTACTTGATACACTGCATTCCTTTTCTGTGCTGGTCTAGGCTGGCGGTTGGTGTGGACACTGAAAAGAGAGACAAGGAAAATGTATTTAAACACGAATGTTACTATTATCTAAAGTAGACGATTGGGTCTTAATATTTGAACTTTCGATAGTATTTAAAACCACCTAACTTAAGAATAAATGTTTGAATTCCATGAGCTTTGGCCCTCAACATTTTTATGGGGAAGGGGTGGAACTTATAGCATGTATAGGATCTACCATGGCTACAATGCATTATATTGTATCGAAATGAAAAAAAAAATGTTTTAAAGAATATGTACAGCTGACTAAAGTTGCACAAAGAATTTAAAAAAAAATCAGGCCTCCATAGTGAGCAGGTACAGAGTACCATTAAATATGACTTTATTTTTTAGGCTAATTTTAAGTGGGTAGATTCCTGTATGTATAAAAACGCCACAATCACATTCTTTATCCTTTCAAGGAATAACAAACAAGATCTAAGACTACTTGTGTTTGATGTAAGATGTATACCAAACATTATTTTTTGTCCTTACTTTTCTTGCCAAAGTAATGATGTTAGTGACATTATTAGAACATATCGTCTGCCATCAGTTCATGTTGCCACTGAAGACTAAATGAAATTCATCAGTATCAAGCTTTATTGTCATTAGCTTGAAGTCGAGTCTACTGTTTACTATAAAGCTCTTACTTTTTTATACTTTTAGACGAAAACTGAATTTTAGACAGACGACGTCAAGTCGAATGATGTCGATGATTATAACAGCATATTGGGGTCCATTTAATTTATTTGCGCATAGGTAAATTTCTTTTGAGAGTCACTACTTGATCTACTAGACCACTAGTATAGTACGAGTATCCTACATTTACACAGTCCTTATTACATAAGTAGAACCACAACCACACCAATGAGCCACGTTTTGCCAAGCCCACCGAAAGGAAAGGCTGTCATACTCATAGGTCAAGTTTGCTCGTTATTTTCATAGCTTGCTGTACGTGTTTTTGTTTACTTTTTTTACTCATCGTTTTCTTAAATGTTAGTGAAAACTATTATCGAAAGTACTGGACCCTACACTAGCATAGCGTACTGTCGTCCACTCTGTACAGCCCAATCGCCGTACTTCGCACGGCGTCTGGTCGGGCTAGATCAAACTTAGACCTGACAAAAGAAATAAATAAAACTTACCGGTGTTACCGCTGATCTTTGTGGTGGCATTAACTGGTCAGGAGAATGTCCATTCCATGGCTGCAAAACAGAACAATGGGCATGACTTCATGGTTCACACTGCAGCAAAGCTTGCCAGTCTGTCAACCAGAGAGTACTCTGCTGCACCCAGCTGCTGCCAGCTAGCTGTTGTCGCAACCGGCGCGGCAGCAGCGGCGGCACTACATTCACTGCCGCGGCTGAAATGGATCTGCAGCACGTAGCCGTAGGTATTACACATAGAGTTATGCAGCGTAGCGTGTGTTGTGACGGCCACGATGTTGATACGTTGTTTTGCCGTGCTGACTGTAGCGCGCATGGCCCTGATTTTATACAGCAAAGCGCTGTATGATGACATACGTTCTTTTGGCGTCGCAATTTCTTTCTTTTTTCTTGAGAAACCACCATGAAAAAACAGTGTATGTAAAGATACGTTCATTTGCCGTAACAGCGAAAATGCTTTCTTTGTCATTTCTATACGTATCTCAGGTTACGTTGTTTTGCCTAGCTGGAAACGGCAAAGTTGTGAAAAAGGTGTGTGAGATACGCTTTTTATCTCTGAAATGGTAAACATTTGAGAATTGAGACATTCACCATTAAAAAGAGCGCATTTTATTTAGGAGCCATATGCTCATAACTCAAAATGCCCAAATTTTGAG
The DNA here is from genome assembly GCF_040938485.1 of Diadema antillarum. NCBI lineage: Eukaryota > Metazoa > Echinodermata > Echinoidea > Diadematoida > Diadematidae > Diadema > Diadema antillarum. Next base: position 570,983 of record NW_027272423.1, on the reverse strand, counting down.
TTACGTTCCTTTGCCTTATCACGGCCGCCCTATCCCCTAACCCTAAATCTAACTCAACCCTAACCCTAGCCCTAACCCCTAACAGTAAAACTAACTCAACCCTAACCCTAAGCCTAACCTAGCTTCCTGCCTTAACATTTGGCGCTACATTCAAATCAAATCACAAGTCGTAGCTGTCTGCCTACATAGCCATTACATGCACGTATGGAAATTTTACAGCCAGACTCAGCACATGTACGGAAATTCCCCAGCCACAGTCAAGCAGTTTCCCGCTTTAACAGTTGGCGCAAAATTCAAATATTAACAGTTGGCGCTACATTGAAATGAAATCACAATTCTTAGTTTGTGCTGCTTACAGCCAATACATACACGTATGGAAATTCCCCAGCCAGACTCAGCACATGTATGGTAGCCACAGTCAGCCAGTTTCCCGCTTTAACAGTTGGCGCGAAATTCAAATATTAACAGTTGGCGCTACATTCAAATTAAATTGCAATTCTTAGTTGTACTGCTTACATAGCCAATACATACATGTATGGAAATTCCCCAGCCAGACTCAGCACATATGATAGCCACAGTCAGCCAGTTTCCCGCCTTAACAGTTGGCGCGAAATTCAAATATTAACAGTTGGCGCTATATTAAAATTAAATCACAAGTCCTAGTTGTGCTTCTTACATGATAGCCAATACATAAAAGTAGGGAAATTCCCCAGCCAGACTCAGCACAAGTATGGCAATTCCCAGCCACAATCAGCCAGTCTAACCCTAAGTCTCGTCCTAATTGGAAGTAGTATAATTGGAATTCAAATTGTATTTCAGAATATTTCAAACCACCATAGCGGGAATTTACATCAACAGGGATATCGATAGTGCCATCCTGATTGGAAATCACAATGTTATGCGTGCCCAGTTTAAGCAGAAGTATTTTTGTGGGACAGCGATCATCATCAGGGCCTCCAACGAAGGTGTAATTTCGAGCATTG